>NC_051086.1:9201046-9240286 GCF_004664715.2 Peromyscus leucopus
TCTCTCATCTCTCTCTCTCCTCTCTTCTCTCTCTCTCTCTCTCTCTCTCTCTCTCTCTTTCTCTTTTTTCTAGGAAGAAGTTCTACACATTTCATCAGATTTTCAAAGGTGGCTGTGAGCCAACAAAGCTTAAGCACGACTATCTTGGATCAAATATCACATACTTGTTTAGACCACCAAGAAGATCAGCTACTTCAGCCACAGAAGCAGTTGGTATGAACGCCATAGAAAAGGATTTCCTAACAGATACAGCACTGTCATGCTCCTTCACAGTCATAAAGTTCTTTCCAGGTTCAGTTCTTTTGGAAAGAGTGGTAAAAGCCTCATGTTCATCACATGAAGATCTGGGGTAAGCATTTTAAAAATTTACTGTAATGACTGTGCTGTCTATTCATTCACAAAACCCACCCAAACCTAACGACTTGGGGGTGATACTTATTCAGTATCCTCTAAGGTCAGTACCATAGGTCAAGTTCAGCTGAAGCATTCTTTTGCTTAGCAATTACACATCACGTTTTGCTGTGGCTGTTGAGACAGTGTCTCACTATGCTCAAACTGGTCTCAGGCTCAAAATCTTCCCCCTTAGCCTCATGAGTGGCTAGGTTTACAGGCTCACCGAGTAGCTAGCCTACAGGACGGCGCTTGAGAAAGAGATTCCATCTCTGCTGAGTGACAAAAGTCACATTGCAAAGAGGTCACACACAGAAGAATCGCATTGGCCACCTTGCAACCTATCTACTACAGCTGCATACTCAAGGATTTATGGCTAAAGAATTTGGTATCTGTAATTTGCTGCAAAACAGAAGTATGGTGGGGAATAGATGGAACAAAGCTTTTTCATTATCAAAGGTCAACAATGGGCATGCAGAGGTCACTCCTATTAGTGTCTCTGCTGTTGTGTACATGTGCAACTTTTAAAGCAAAGTTAAATTATGAGAACGCATGGGCCCAATCCTTACGGTACTATTTTTCTCTAGTTTTACACGTGACTAGAATGAGATAAGGGGCTGGTATTTCCAAAGGCTTCATGAATATTGCAATGTAGCCTTACAGTGTAATGTAACTATTATTTACCATGTGTCAGAGGCCTTCCACCGCGCTGCTATCTCTTCGGATCCTCACACTGCTTTTAGTTTTATGCCTCGAGTAGAAAACGCCAGGAAGCTGCATGTCACAGAATAACTAATAAAAGCCTGATTGGGGTCACGAAATGGGGTTCCCAGGCTCCCGCTCTGAGCTGGAAGTAGAAACAGGATTGGCACGGCTGTTAAGGGCAGGAACTCATATTTCATAATGCCAGCCTGGGGTTTTTAGAGCTGGCGCTTCCTCCGCAGTGTTCCTCTAGTGACTACTCCAAGCATGTCTGGTTTTGCTTCCCCATATGGCAGATTGAACTGACCATTAATATCTCAAAGTCAATCAGGTATCTGGATAGATTATTTTAACCATTTCCTGCATAAGGAACAACCTCATTTTTCTTCTGCTACATAATACAGTGTGTCTGTGCTTTCTCAACCATGGGGCATTATGAAAGATTCACTCATCTTCCAACATCAATAATATTTTAAGTCAGCAACTATTTGTAACACTGTTTTACAAGACTTTTAAAAGAAACCAAATCTCGTAGTAAAGTTTCCCCTTATACTTCTCTTCTAGAACGTCTCTACAGTGAATATTTTTACATTAGGTGAAGAACTACAGGGTTCCAGAAGCGCACATCTGGTAGGGAAAAGCAAGGGCTAGTAGAAAAGGAGGGACTTTGACTTCTAAGTGTTTCCAGGAATGAACCAAACACAGTCTAGGTTTGTCTGTACTCGTGATTCTGAATGGAGATGCTGTGTGCCCCTTCTCAACACTTTCCTGCCCATGTATCTAAGTGGAGATGTCCAGCTTAAAGCCGTTGTTCACCACCTCTGCTCTGAAGAAAGAGAGATTTCCCAAAAGAGTAAGGAAATCAGAGAGAGATGCTTTTACTTCTTTCTCACCAGGCCTGACTGAGGACTCCTTTATCCATTGTTGTATGATATTTTGTTTGTGTTCTGATAAATAAAGCTTGCCTAGAGATCAGAGGGTGGAGCTAGCCTCTAGTTAACCATAAAGGCCAGGCAGTGATGTCACATACCTCTTTAAACGCAGCACTTGGAGGAGGAAGCAGGAAGACCAGGAGTTCAAGGCCACCTGGGCTACATGAGATTGAACCAGTCTAAAAGAGAAACAGAGCCAGGCAGTGGTGGTGCACACCTTTAATCACAGCACTAGAGAGGTGGAGACAGGAATATAAGGCGGGTGGAGACAGGATCTCCCCCACCTCCATTCAGTCTGAGATTTGTAGTGGTAAGAAGTCTCTAGTGGCTGCTGCTCTGCCTCTCTGATCTTTCAGGCAAGCTTTATTTGTCAGAACACAAGAAAATACCATACAACAGGCCAGGCTGTGGTGGCACACGCCTTTAATCCCATCACTCGGGAGGCAGAGCCAGGCGGATCTCTGTGAGTTCGAGGCCAGCCTGGGCTACCAAGTGAGTTCCAGGAAAGGCGCAAAGCTACACAGAGAAACCCTGTCTGGAAAAACAAAAAAAACAAAAAAACAAAATGTCATACAACAATCCACCTCTATCAGCACAATGTCAGTGCCACAACAACTGCAATTGTGGACTATAGATGCAGATTAGAGAGGGAAGGGAGGGAGGGAGGGAGAGGAAGAGAGGCAGAAGACACACACACACACACACACACACACACACACAACACACACGCGCACACACACACGCACGCACACGCACGCACGCACGCGCACACACACACACACACAGAGCAAATTTCTTACTTTTTAATAACCCAGGCCTCAAACTCAGTCAATTACAATAACACATAAAACAGTCAAATATTTAATTAAAACTGTTGGAACTTGATCCTAAATATTTGGAGTTGTATTGTATCAGGTTTCCCAGACACAGAAGTCATAAAACACATTATTTATAAAGAAGTATTTCCTCCCACCCAAGTAACCGCTTCCCTTGGTAACCAAGCAGCTGTTGCCAGTCACAGGGGGAGAGGGTGGACGCTCACTTTACTGCCATTCTGTACTCTGCAAGGAGGCAAGGGTATACCTACTCTCCAATTCTCTTCAGCTTTTCAGGAAAAAAATCAAAGTCCATTCTAGCACATTAGGCTGGGTCAATTGGCCATATACTTCGAAGCGGTCCTCACTGAGAAAGGAAACCTCTGGGTTTTCTACTCTCAAGTCCGTGTTGCTCAGCCTGGAACGTACTCTGGTCATGTTCCAGCGGATGCCCTTTGCAGTCATGGCCACCAGACATTCTTCTTTCACTGTGGGAAAGTGTCAGGTCCTTTTCTCTTTGTGTGCATATTTGAGTCACAGGAAATGGTCTTTACATCCTACTTGGGAATGAATGAGGTGTGAGAAATTCACAAAAATGCTTCCCGTCTTTATCAGACTGATTCTTCTTTGTTGCTTTTACATAATGCTTAAACATTCTAACAATGTTAAGAGTGATGTGGATTCCTTAGGGAAAAATCGGGCATAGAGATAATGAAGGGAATAAATGGAGGAAGCATCTACAGTTAGGCATCTTTCCCTTAAAATATGAATTAGAAAGGTTTTCATCACTAAGAGTCATCTTCATATTTTCAAAAAGCTACTTGTATAATGGCTCATAATTTCACGACAAAATCTTGTTTACTTAAAAATTAAAGTAATGACAATGTTATAATTCTTAATGTAAATTATGGTTATTGAACTCCACCTCAGTGGAGCCCAGAAAATAACCCTGAAGCAGTGTCTATTATCTACTAGAGACGATGAAGGACAGTGGAAATCACATCGCCTTGCTTAGAGTCAAAGATGAATTCAGATCTAAGTTCTGACGCTAACCCACAGTGTGATCAAGAGTAAAAGTTGCACCTCTGCTAGGCTGTTTCATCTACTAAACAAAGGACCTGGATGTTATCCCGAGGCCCGTCCAGTGTTAGCGTTTGATGTCAAGTGGAGCGGATCCAACAGGTGAGCACCTTGTAAATTGTTTAGACACTGGCAAACACTTCAGAGTTCTCAGATTATTCATTCTGTTCTTCATGTGTTGGCGAACTTGTCCTAATGTCTACTTCATATTTTATTACCAATGAAAACAAGGCCAAAAAGAAAAGCCACTTAGTAACTGTTCTGCTGGGGACAATGTGTTCATTCTCTACGCAGACGAGATTGCCATGTGATAAAAATGACTCTGCTGGGGACAATGTGTTCATTCTCTACGCAGACGAGATTGCCATGTGATAGAAATGAAGTGAGCTCTGTCTCCCAGCGAAGTTACCAGGTAACCCATAACAATAAAAAGAACTCCATTTATACAAAAAAAAAGAATCATAGACGCAGCTTGGGGGACAATGGGGTAATACAATAATCTAATCTTGTCCCATAGCAGTGATGGCAAATTCCAGTGCATACAGGAACCCATGCACATAACAGAATTTTCCCCTTACATCCTACTCACTTCCCTGAAGAAGCAAGCCCAAATGTAACGGAGGAGGCAGCAGTGAGTGAACTGGGAATATCACATGGATGCAATAAAGAGAGCTAGTGAGTCTGACATGATGAATATGTTTATTGGGATTAATAGGAATAATAACTATGCTGAGCTTTTGAAAATAAGCTGGAAATCTAGACTCTGTGTATGTTTCCAATTTCCTAATTTTGTTCAAAGATTCTTCCCCTTGCATTGTGAATGAGTAAATAGAACAATGTTGGGTTATCATTTTGTACACCTCTCAACATACATAAAACACTCAACTCCCTCCATTTTCTCTGCAAGACAAATTACAAAGACAACTAGTGTAAGATTGAAGCACAAAGGAAGACACCAAGCCACTCTGGGAAGGGAGGACTAACTGTCCACTGTGCTAAAACAACCTCAGTGTTTACATCTGAGCAGACAGATTCTAGAAACTTCTGCAAGTCACTTCAAGTTTGTTCATTATGAATATTAAACACTATTAATGATAGATAATTGGATTGTCTTCTCTGGATGTACACAAACTTGTACCTCTTTGCTTTTCAGAGTTGTCATCCTAGACGTTTTATTATTAGCTATACAACTTTTCTGACCCCGAATTCAGGTTGAGCAATTACCCCAAGGCCTATGACCACCCTCTTCGGCAGCCAGAGAGGCATTAGGAGCACAGCTAAAGAGACACCCGACTCCCCTCAGGCGTGAACCTAAGGCACTGCCCCTTCCTCTTGTTCCTAAAAACGTCTGTGCACGAGGCCCAGCCGGCTTACAAACATGTCCCCCGATGCAGGCCAGCGCCAGCCTTTCCTACCTCCCCGTGTCTTACACATTTCCCTCTCAACATCTAATGCTTTGTGAGAAACGCCGTTAGCAGGTTCTAAGTTCACAGGCCTCACCTGTTCACTTCTTTCCGCTGACAAACGTGGACAGGCCATGGGGGAGTTGACACATTACCTGTCTCCTCATTCCCTTCTTGGAGGAAAGTACAAGGGGCTGAGAGCTGTCCCTCCAACTTTCAGGCAAAATCCTTATAATGCCCGCTTTCAGGAAAACATCCTGAAATTCCCCTCTCCCTTTTTAACCTTTCTGCTGTGGCAAAGAAATATATCCACCCTAGGTTTCATTTACAGAGCAAAGGCTGCTTGAGATAGTGGGAAGGAAGGGAAATACAGAAATGATCCAGTAGTGAACAGTCCTTTAAATTTGAAGCTGAAGGCATCCATACTGCTGGGAAAGAACCTAAAATTAGTGAGTTCTTCAAAACTGGGCGCTTGAGACATTTATATTGGTTCAGACTCGCCGGGCTGTGAAGCAGTTCTACCTGGAACTATGCTGGCTCCAGCCAATGCAGCAGGCATCTGGTAGGCAGGCAGATTAAGGACTCTAGTGTGCAAAAAATGTAGAATAAAAGTCAAGTCTGAAACCATAGAGCAGGTTCAAACTGATAAGGTGGCAATCCCCTGTGGTCAGAGCTGTGCCCAGAGCTGGGAGCTGTGGGTACAGCCAAAACCTAGACGTGGGACCCAGGTCTTCACTGATTCTTACATTCTATCTATGGGCCCAACAAAACCTCCCTTTCCTGCACTTGTCCTTAGGAAAATAAAAATGGAAGTATTCGTGGGTATTTCAAACTCTTTTTTAAATTTCCAAAGTGCTGATCTTTTTGGAGGGGTAGGGTCTTGGGGGAAGTGATGCTAGTGACTGGACCTAGGCCCTTACCGATGCTAAACACACACTCAGCCCTGCTTTTTTATGTACCACCATTAGTTGTGAGGGAAAGAACTACAACACAGGCTCCAGCCCTGAAATTAATGATGCGATGCTCTCCCCAACATCAGTTCAGCTGCTGACTTTCCCAAGGATAACCCATGCTCTCCCAACATCAGTTCAGCTGCTGACTTTCCCAAGGATAACCCATGCTCTCCCAACATCAGTTCAGCTGCTGACTTCCCAAGGATAACCCATGCCCTTCCAACATCAGTTCAGCTGCTGACTTTCCCAAGGATAACCCATGCTCTCCCAACATCAGTTCAGCTGCTGACTTTCCCAAGGATAACCCATGCTCTCCCAACATCAGTTCAGCTGCTGACTTCCCCAAGGATAACCCATGCCCTTCCAACATCAGTTCAGCTGCTGACTTTCCAAGGATAACCCACACTCCCCAATATCAGTTCAGCTGGTGACTTTCCCAAGGACAATCCACACTCTCCCAACATCAGTTCAGCTGGTGACTTCCCCGAGGATAACCCATGCTCTCCCCAACATCAGTTCAGCTGCTGACTTTCCCAAAGACAACCCATGCTCTCACATCAATTAGTGTCAGCACATACATAAAAAAGAGGACGATTATTAAATTTGATTTTAAGATAAATGGTAAATTTGTATTATCCATTCCAAATATTGTATGGATGCACTTATAAACAATACAAAACTTTGTTCAGGTGAGACGAAGTCTGCATTTTATTGGACAAGTCCCCAGTGAAGATTAAACAAAATGGTTGGACATTAAAGATGAGAGAACTGAAGAAAAATGAACATTCCATAAATTCTATGAAATTAGTAGTGAATGGGAATTTTAACAATGTATAATAACTGCCAGAAAAATGCTAAGGGACTCCCATTGTACTACTGCTTTAAACGCCTTTTGGGCGAGGTGATTCTCTACCACCAGCTGACAGCAGAGTCACTTGGGGGAGCAGCTAAACATTTTTGAGACTTAGATGTGTCTCTTACATAACAGATCAGAATGGGACCTTTTGTAAGAATCTGGGCAATGCTCATGAACAGCGAGGCTGAGAACCACTGAGCTACAGAGGCAACAGAGCTCAATGGTATAGTAGAGAGTATGTGATTGCTACAGCGTGAGGTTCTCAAACTCTGGCACACACTGAACTCACGGGATTTGCAAAACTTATTGATGCTGGCACATTCTGATTTAATTAGTATTGGGTAAGGTCTGTAGGCATCAGGAGCTGCCAACGCTCTAATGAAGGAGTTTCTAAGGCACAACAAGGTTTGGAAACCACTCTTCTTAGGATGAGAGCTACATTAATGACTTTTGTGCAAGCAGAAGTGAAATCTAACCTTCTAACCAAATTATTAAATTAATGAGAAATTACTTTTCAGGCCGATTTTCCCTACACTGGCTGGGGGATTCAAACCTTATGAATGAAGTGTCATCTTCAAGAAATTTAACCTGGCTCTGTTTGTAGGATGCATATTAACCCTTTGCCAGAAATTCTGTGGGGGAAATGATGGTCACACAAGATCATTCCACAGCGAAGTGCCTTGAATCCCACATAGTGATGGCCACGTAACCATGTTTTGGTCAGTGATTGCCACGTGCACAGCAGAGGTCCCATATGTTTATAAAGAAGTTGAACAAGTCTAGTTCCCAAGTGGTACTGCAGCCTCATAAAGCCACAGATCAATGCATTACAAGTGTGTCTGCAGTGATGCTGGGAAAACAAACCCATTCTGTCTGTCACATACATGTATCACACATTTAATTATACACAGTGCAATAATACTTGATAATAATAAATGATGATAATTTTGTTTATGGCCTTACTATACTTCTTATAAGTGTTTTTGGAGTGCACTCCTATTTATTAAATAGAAACAATAGCAATAACAACAGGTGTTGGAGAGATGGTTCATGACACACACACACACTAAAATAAGACACTAAACATCCAGCAACTGTTGTTTAGGACTGGGAGTGTCGCTCAGCAGACTTGCTGGCCTCGCAAGTTCAAAGCTCTTGTTTCAACCAGCAGCACGGAACAATCAACTGTTTGGAAGTTACTGAAAAACAGCACACTTTAGACCAGCAGCAGCTTCATGCATCCCTTGTTTCCCCCACCCTCCCTCTCCCCGGGATAGGGTTTCATTACATGGCTCAGGTGGGCCTAGATCTTGTCGACCTCCTGCCTTGGCTTTCTGAGTGCTGATACCATAGGTGTGTTCTGAAGCTATTGACTTTACATCTTAACATCAAGAAAGCACATCGCATGATTGACCTGGGCTGTCTGGGTTGTGTACCTGTACTCTGTGGTGTTCATACAGTGACAAAATTACCACAGTTCTCAGGAGGTGTTTACACTGCTAAACAATTTGTGACTCCAGAATAGGGAAAACTTGAAAGCTATACAGACTTAACCAGAAGCTACACTTCATTCCTATGTGCAGATCACACCAGCAGGGAGATCTCACACAGCTGGACGTGAAAAGAGGACCACGTCAACCTCCAGCCTAGTTTCACAAGAAGACAAAATACAATATGGGCTTTGCTAATTTAAGTGTAGTGATAAGGGACAGCGACCTTTCTTGCAAACTGCTAAATGCACACTGATCCTGGAACTGTTTGTCCTCTAACATTTAAATGGTTACTCACCCTCAAGAGATTTCTCAGCCCTGAGCTAACCCAGAGTGAAAAGAACACAACTTTAGTGCCAAAAGCTCATAGATCTGAATTTCCAAAGAAGCACGCATTGTGGGAGGATATGGGCCTTTTCCCAGCTGCTTGGGAAATCCGAGAGCTGGAAGAAGATAGGAGTCAGAGAAGACACCTGATGAGTTCCAGAACTCCATTTCAGGGAACTATTTCACAAGACTGACAGATTTATCAAAAGTGGCCATATACAGCCAGCAGCACACAGTATCTTGTGGGTGGTTGATGGGATTCATTCGAAATGAAGCAATGGTCCCAGTCTCCTGCCAGGTAGTGGAGAGTTAAAAACAACCAGTAAAGAATGACTGGAACAAAGAAATGGACACAGCTACTCTCAGAACGCTTTAAAGCTTTGTTATCAAGGAGGAGAAAGGGGAGTTGAGGTGGTTTGTGCCATGTCCATCATGCCCACAAAAGAACACTTCCTCGTTCTCACAGCTTGAGAAAGATTTGGAAACAACAACAACAACAACATATCATTTAGAAGTAAACTGACCTTCCGTCTAGTATTTCTTGTGGCTGTTTCGTGCCCTCTCACTTGCTGCATTGATCACACCATGACTAAGGGTTCTGAAATGAGGTACTCAAATATTTTCTAGCTGGGAAAATGAATAGGACATACATCAGACTTGTTTGAGTATAAATAAACCTGTCTATGACCTTGATAAAATATTAGAAAACTAAGTTCTTTGAGTACAGCTCTTCTCTTAAAGAGAACATAATATGCAGAACTGATGTTTACACTGAGTGAGCATATGCCTTAGCCAAGGACTCTTTGCTTTATGGGCCTTTCCAATAGAGCTAGTTTACATACTACATTCTCTACTATATTGAAAATGCTTGGTAGAAACACTGTGATAGAGTGCTTGTCTGGAATGTGAGGGACCCCGGCTTTCATCTCCAACATGCCAAGAAATAAAGAAGAGTGAGAAAAGGAAGGAAAGGATGAAGGAAGGATTGCTGAAATTGCAGAAATAACAAAATATGAATTTTAAATGAAGAAATGATGTTCAAGTAACAGGATATCCATACAATTTTGGTGAGGGAAGTAATCAAACTGCTGAGGTATCAAATTCTCCCACTTACTCACTTTGTATATAGATCAAAGACTACTTAATGTAAGCTAACTAATACATGTCCAGCATATACATCTTTTGTAAGATGCTTTCATCTCTTAGAGATCCAAGAGGTTATAAATTCTCATTTAAATATATTAATCTACATTTAACATTAGTGATGTGCATTGTTTTAAAAATTCTGTCATCAAACTTAACTTCAAGCCCTAGCATATCCTAGGCCCTGTGACAATTACTGGGAAAAAAGAACTGTAGTAAGCAAAATAGATAAAGGTCTTCTCTAGCTTCAAAAGACTTAGAGTTTAGTGCTGAAGGCAGATGCAAATTACCACAAACAGTTCATAGTCGGAAGGCTAAGCACAGGGTGCTATGAACCATACGCAGGAGGTAAGTCCTAGGCTAGGAAGCCAGGAAAGGGTCCAAAAGGGAGTGATATCTGAATGGAAAGATGGTCTTAATCAGAACAACTATTAGTCATTGATGCCATGCTAAAGAGCTTGCTCATTGAGGTTCACAGCTATCTGTTAAGTTAGATGCTTTGGCCATCCCCAGGGAAATGTTGGCTCGGGAAGGCCAGCTGCTTGTGGCTGTGGCTAGGCTGTAACATAGCATGCACTTCAATGTCAGTGCTAGATTCAGAGCATGTCGTATTATTTTAATCTCTCTATATATTACACTCTTAGACATTAGTCATCTGGCCTCTCCAGAGACAAAGGATGAGACAAATGAGTTAAGTAGGAGAGACTTATTCCTGTTAAGGCAGAACCATGGTCAGATGCCTAACATTGCAGGTGTGTGTAATCTAAGGGACACTAGCAAGTAGTCTCAACCTATTCCAACAGTAGGATTTAGTTTCTATGACAGAAAGATGCTCCCTTCACATAAAATATTTGCTAAGACTGCCACCTAGTGGCAATAGTCAGGAGGTGGTTATGAACTGATATCCAGCTGCTTACCTGGTAGATCAGACTCTAAAGTGTATATTTCCCAATAGTCTACTCTATAAATAAGATACATTAAGAATTAGGCAGTCTGAATCCCCTTCTCAAAAGTGTGACCAATCCAAGACCTCAGACCTTAAGACACTCACTCCCCTTCGACTTGGCTCAAATGAATTTAAGTCAAGAGGAGAATCAGTATAACTAGGGAACATGTTTTATGAGAGAGCATTCGAGCATCCCACTAGTTCAAGAGCTCCAGTGAATTGTAGCACTGGAAACAACAGGGTAAGGAATGGACGCTGGAAAGTTGGTTTTTCAGTAGAAATACAATCTTGTAAATAGTTAAAAAAAAAAAAAACCTTTTGTTTTTTATACCCATAAGCAAACTAACAAGTTATGTCCTGTTCTTAGCAAGCAAAAGACCTAATGTAAAAGACCTAATGTAAACATGGCAATCTTAATTCTAAAGTGCTTAGATTATCTGGTGCAGGGGAGTCAACTTAAATGGAGCCAGGAGGTCATCTGAAGCAGGGGCAAGAAAAGGATTGCCTACAAGATGTCTGTCTTAGGGTGACTATTGCTGTGATCAAACTCCATGACCAAAGCAACTGAAGGAGGAGAGTTTATTGCATCCCTGTTCATCACTGAAGGGAGTCAGGACAGAAACTCAAACAGGGCAGGAACCTGGAGGCAGGAGCTGATGCTGAAGCCGCAGAGGAGTGCTGCTTACTGACTTGCTCCCCTGGCTTGCTCAGCCTGCTTTCCTACAGAACCCAGGACCACCAGCCCAGGGATAACACCACCCACAATGGCTGGGCCCTCCCCCCGTCAATCACTAATTAAGAAAATGCCCCACAGGCTTGTGTACAGTCGGATTATATGGAGGCATTTTCTCAACTGAGGCTCCCTCCTCTCCGATGACTCCAGCTTGGGTCAAGTTGACAGAACTAGTCAGTATGATGTCTGAGACCTTTATTTTCTTTACCATTCACTGGGCCCTTCACTTAGGATAAACCTTCTTTTCCTTCAGGCAAGTCTTTTTCCCCCTCAAAGAAGCCATTCTGTCTAGAAGTCAGCAGAACTCCTAACTGTAAGTTTGGAACTTAGCAGTTTGGGTCCACTCGAGCTCAGACAGACGTATGATTTTATTTTACTGTTTGATAATTTCATACATAACTGTAGTGTGCTGTGATCAAACCCCTCCCCATCACCTCAGCACCTTTCTCTTCAGGTTTAGGTGTTCTTCTACATCCACCGAGGCTACTTAGTGCTGCCAGGCTAGCACAGATGGGTGCAGGCCATTTACTGGAGCGTGGGCAGCCCCTCAGTGACTGCATTTCTAAAGAAAATGGACTCTCCCAGCAGCTGTCGCTGGCCAACTGCTCCTGCCCTCCGCCGGGACTTCGTGACTCACTTGCTTTTGCCTTGGTCTTGTGCGTGCAGCCACGGCAGCTGAGTTTGTGGGTGGGAGGAAGGCCTCTTGTCTGGGACACCAGTGTCGCAGCAGTCATCCCTACCCCTGGCTCTGACAGTCTTTCCACCCTCTCTTGTGCAGTGCCCTCTGAACCCTGAGAGGAAGGGTGCCCTACAGATTTCAGTCAGGGGTGAGCACTCTGAGACACTTCCTCTCAGACAGAGCATTGTTGTGTATTGGTTGAAACATTTTATCTTCCCAACAACAGAGACCTCAAACTGAAGTGCTGTGAGCAGCAGAATGATGATAGCTATAGCTTCAGGGCACGCTCGGAGCACTCTAATGGCAAGAAAAGGGCTCCTATCACTCTCCACTTCCATCCCTGCTTTTCATTCCTTTCTCAAGCCAGACGGTGCTGGAAGCTGCAGGGCACAATGTTATGGAGGGCCAGTATCTTCTCAGGTACTGGCCACAAGAGAGAGGATTAACACAATCCTTTTTCCCAGAAGTCCCCATGAAAAATCCCATTGGCTTGTCCTTCATAGGCCATCTTTCAACCAATTTCTCTAATCAAGATGATGAGTGTCCTACAGGTTAAAGTTCACTGGAGCTGAAGGGAAGAATCAGCTGTAATAAGACCACGCGGCTGAACATGGATGGAAAGATGAATTGCTTATAAAATACACAATGCTCTGGGCAGGAAAAACAGGAAGTTCACCAATGCATCGTACTGAGATAGCACAACGTTGCTGAATGAAGGCTTCATTTATTCAAACAAAAATCGAACGTAGCAATGGGACTCATTAGGAGTTAACAGTGGTGCAGGAAGAGACTGCAGGCCAGGCTTCACTATCGTTATTTCTATTAAGCAGTCAAATCTGCCTGCCTGGACAACTACTCTTTATGATAACTGACTGTCACATGGGGAGTTGTGACAGTTCAATTTCCAGCCCGTCTCATGTTTCTTCTTTCTCTTGTTAGATCAGAGGTTCTCAATGTGTGGGTCATGGCCCTTTGGGGGTTAAAGAACCCTTTCATAGGGGTTGCCTAAGACCATCAGAAAACCCAGATATTTACATTATGTTTCATAGCAATAGCAAAATTACAGTTATGAAGTAGCAATGAAAATAATTTTATGGTTGGGGTCACCACAACATGAGGAACTGTATGAAAAGGTCACCGAATTAGGAAGGAGAACCACTGAGTTAGATCCTATTGCTGTATTTATTCCATGGATTAGGACAATCCCCGTATCCTGCACCCAGACAGCTATTCTCCTTATTTATTCCATGGATTAGGACAATCTCTGTATTCTGCACCCAGATAGCTTTTCTCCTTATTTATTCCATGGATTAGGACAACCCCCATATCCTGCATCCAGACAGCTATTCTCTTTTCTCTGTTTAGCTATTCTACAAGTTTCAATGGGCACAACCTTCATCATAACCTTTAAAACCTCATTTCTCAGCCCATTCTACCAATCATGGAACTTTATTAATTGATCCAGTTTTATTTCAGATTGCTTGGTATCTCAGAGTCCTGTACTCATTTTTGCCTGGTCCCAAAGTCATCTAGCTCACAGTTCTATTTAATAATGAAAGAACAAGGATGCTGAAGGCATCCTCTAAGGAAGAATCATTTGACGGATGCCTCTTCCGCTGAACTCTAAGCTTCCTGAGTACAGGAGCTTTCCCTTTGTAGTACCCTACTCTAAGCACTCACGAAATAAATGTGCACCAAGATACACACCTTTCCAAGACAACGCAACACCCCAGGACACCATTTCTAACAAGTAGGTTAGTACTGCCACATGAGCGAGTGAGGACAAGTCACTACAGCGGCCAACCCCCACGTGAATAGCTGTAGTATTAGGAATTTGAATGGGGGTTGGAATGGATATTTTTGCTGCTTCTGAAATTTCAGAGGCCTTTCCTATGCTTGGTGAACCCACTGTCATGAGAGGAGGAATGACCCATCTCTTATTATGTAAAATGAAAATGGCAGACACAAAAGATACCAATCCCACTCCCACCCCCACTTCAGGCCACAAGAGAGAGGATTAACACAATCCTTTTTCCCAGAAGTCCCCATGAAAAAATCCCATTGACTTGTCCTTCATAGGCCATCTTTCAACCAATTTCTCTAATCAAGATGATGAGTGTCCTACAGGTTAAAGTTCCACAGGTCCATGTGGCTGAACATGGATGGAAAAGATGAATTGCTTATAAAATACACAATGCTCTGGGCAGGAAAAACAAGAAGTTCATCAATGCATCGTACTGAGATAGCACAACGTTGCTGAATGAAGGCTTCATTTATTCAAATAAAAATCGAACATAGCACCCCACTCCCACCTTTGGCACATAGGGCATGTATGTGGACCCCAGTCTGATCTGGGAGATCTACACTTAGCACTATGAAACAGTCCAAGTTAAACTATGAAGCTATTAAAATTCATCTCACTTGTGACATCTAGTGTCCAGTGATGGTATTGGCTCTATTCTATCCAGAGCATTCCTAAACAGTGACTTAGCTATGTCCAAAAGACAAAAACACAACAAATTGACTTTAAAGACCATAACTGACTTTTATTTATGATGCTAAGATAAGGCAGCTCTCTGAATCAGAAGAAGTTCAAACAACTCCTTTAAACAACAAGATCAGGCAGTATTTGTGACAGGAAACAGGTGAAGTGTAGAGACAGCTTCACTGGTCCCAGCTCAGCATTTACTGATTTGGATCATCTGCCCACTGATGATGGCCTTGGAGCTTAGTTATTCATGTGCCCATTACCACAAGTGACTCCATGTTACTTTCGTGTAGTGGGCCAGTGTAGAGGACTAGCTCAAGTCAGTGTTCTCCTATAAACTCTAGTTAACAATTACAGGGTGAGTGGCCTTTAAGACTGTGAACATGGTCTTTTCCCCTTTGAATTCATTCTTCCCTAGGTCCACCATCTTTCAAGGCTCTGCTTAGGGCCACTAGATTGGTAATTTTTACAAAATGAATATCCAGACCCAAAAAAAAAAAAAAAACACTTTTCCTCTCATGTAGGGGCATGTATCATTCATGTCCATATGAATTTAAACAGCCCTGATTTTAAATATAAATTAAATATATGTAAATAATAAACTATATTGTGGGCAACCCCTAAATGGTACATTTTATCACAGCCTTCCACTGTCTACCTCACTACGGCCACTTACTTAATCCTTTACATGATAGATGATATATGATTTATCATCTCTTCAAACAAAGGAGAAAAAAGGGAGTTCATAAAAATTTTAGTGACCAGTTGTAACTATTCATGACCGGCTAAGACTAGATGTTATCTGGCTCCCGGGTCAAGGAATTTGAAAATAATAGAGGAAATAGAATTTGCTTCATTTAATTAAGAACTCAGTGATGACTAAATATGCTTGAAGGATCATTGTTGCTTATCTTAAAACTCAGTTCACTCCTTTAAAGCCTAGTCTAGCTCCATCAGAAACACAGGTCTACACGTGAATATGAAGACAGGGAGTCAAGGGGTATGGCACATCAAGACATTAAAACTTAATGGAGGCATTCAACTCCGCCAAATGCAGGAAAGGGGAAGAGAGGATATTGACTACCAGACAATGCAGGGTAGAAATCACTGGGGCGCTGTGGTACAGTTCAGATTTGGCCTGAATGTAAAAAAAAAAAAAAAAAAAAAAAAAAAAAAAAAAAAAAAAATCCTGGTGATAATTCATTGTACTGGTTTAAGACCAGATCACAGTTGATGGGAATACCAAAACAATAAAAGAAACGAATCCTAGTGTAGTTCGTTCTCTCCCTCCCTCCCTCCCTCCCTCCCTCCCTCTCTCTCTCTCTCTCTCTCTCTATCTCTCTCTCTCTCCTCTTTAGCTCTTTGGGGGCCCGCCACCCATCTCCCAAATAAATTCACACAGAGACTTATTTTTTCTTATGAATGCCTGGCCTTAGCTTAGCTAATTTCTAGGTAGCTTTTCTTAAAGTATCCCGTCTATCTTTTGCCTCTAGGCTTTTTACTTTTCTCTATTCTATCTTTTTTTTTCCCCTTCTTATTCCATGTCTGGCTATGTAGCTGAGGGGCTGGCCCCTTCTTTTCTCACTCCTTGATCTCCTCCTCCCAGATTTCTCCTCTTATTTATTCTCTCTGCCTGCCAGCCCCGCCTAACCCTTATCCTGCTTTGCTATTGTTCAGCTCTTTATTAGACCAATCAGGTGTTTTAGACAGGCAAATAAACACAAATGCAACATAAGAGCGCAACACATCATTGCTTTATTAAACAAATGCTCCACAGCATAAACAAATGTAACACATCTTTAACTAATCCTCTACAACGTCCCAGAGCTCAGGAGGCAGAGACAAGAAGATCTCCGTGAGTTCAAGGCAAGCCTGGCTTGCAGGGAAAGTTCCAGACAACCAGGGGGTACACAGAGATCTTGTCTCAAAATTCATCATCATCATCATTATCATCACAGTAATAATAATTGAATAGTGAAAGAACTTTTTCATTTTGTTATATAAAGAAAAACGAAATGGGGTTGTGGTTGACTGGAGTCAGGGAAGTTTTCATTAAATTTTGCAATAGGAGTAATTTCGTCTACTGGTGGGGAGGATTCAGCACAGTAAAGCATGACGATAAAAGAGACAGAGCCAAGTCCTTAGATAAACAAGAAATTATGCCATGTACCAGGTACTAGAACTTTCCAGATTTCCAAGTGCTTACATTTTTAAAGAGTAAGCATATTTACAAGACATTTCCATTTGAACACGGATGCGCCCCAGCTGTCCTGCCGAGCAGCTGGCGTTCGTTTGAACAGCAGTTCCACTACTTTGACAGGTCACGTTTCTTTGGGGGAGGCGTTGATTTCCTCTGCAAACTGAAGGATGCCGTGGCCTTGGCAAGATGGTTTGCGGGTCTACCTGGGAGGATCCGTGTGGAATGTGGCACTGTCCTGGCACGGGTGAGACGAAATGCCTTCGCTACAGGAGGTGACAGCAGGCAGGCCAGTGTGGGGCTGACAGTGTCGCTGGGCCACAAGGGGGGTCAGTCCCACACTGGCCTGCCTGCTGTCACCTCTCTGGGGCCCAGCGACACTGCCTCTACAATGGCGCTGCTAAAGACGACAACAAATAAATAAAACCCAGAAACACAATTCACTTAAAAGCAGACACTTAGGAAAAACAAAAAACAGCTCACGGAAAAAACTGACCAGGAGGAAAGCCTAAGTCTAGGTCGCGCCACGCGCACCTGCGCAGTCGCTGCGAGTTGCTCCTCTTGTTTGTCTCGGAGGCGCGGATTGGACAAGACATCTCGTGAGGAATGCGAGTTCTCGCGGGAACAATTTTCAAAAAGAACCCCGGCTCTTTAGCAGTGGTTCAGCTGAATGAACAGGTCGGTTTTTCTGTGCTGAGGTGGATGTAGTGTCACGAATCCGGGCGCCCAGTGCTTTCTGGACGGGCCTCTGGTTGCAGCAGCTGGGAGGTGTGAGGAGGGAGGTAAGGGCGAGCCGGGGGAGGGGAGAACCGGGCGGCCGCAGGCGAAACGCCTGCTCTCCCGGAACCTGAATTCTCAGGAGTCGCTTTCCAGGTCGGTGTAGTCTTCGGTCGGACCGCCTCGCTGCCCGCTCGGCTGCTCATAAGTATGGGTACCGCGTGGTCTTGATATCTAGTTCAGTAAACTCCGGGTAGGAGTTCTCCAGTACCATGATCCCTAGCCAGTGGAACACACACACAATGGATTCTCACTGGAACATCTCATTTTATTTTATTTTACAATGATTAGAGTTTGCAGTGGTAACATTTTGGATGTATCAGGTTAAATGTTTTCCACCGTGCTTACTTTTGAAGATGTGGCCCCAGAAAGTCTAAAAACCTAATTGACTCTCATGGTATTTCTTTTGATGATGCCTAGTCAGCGTTCATGCGTTGTCAGCTTTAATGAGTCTAGGTAGAGGCTTTTTGCCGTTCTTATAGATAAAACAAGGTGTTTACAAAACTTACTTTGATGCAGTGCGTCAGTGGTGGAAGTGGGCTTAGAACTCAGGTAGCTCATCCACAGCTTCCTGCTAATGCCTTATGCAGATTGTGGTTTTGACGCCTTTAATGCCTTATGCAGGTTGTGTTTTTGAGAGGTTGAACCAAAAAGTAGTTAGAACATCAGGCTTTGGAGCTCCACTTTGATTTTTATGTCATTTATCCACATCCTGTATCACCTACCTTTCTCTCTCAAATCTATCCCAGTCAGGCTTCCAGCCCACTTCTACCAGAACAGCCCTTGGGCCAGTGATCTGCAGTCATTGAAACCCAGTGGGCAGTTTCCAAGTTCTCACCTGATTTGACTTAGAACCATTTGCCATGATTGTTCATTCCCATGTCCTGAAGGAATTTTGCTTATTGACTTCCAGAAAATTACATGCTCTTGGCTTCCCGTTTACTTCACAGATCATACCTGGGAGTACTTTATAGTCTTCCTTCATAACAGCATTCATTTGTGAGAAATAGTGTGCATCTTCTAGTGATAAAAAATATTGCCAGACAGAGATGTCAGGGCAGGAGCCTGGAGGCAGGAACTGCAGTAGAGGCCATGGAGGAGTGCTTGCTACTCACTGGCTTGGCCAGCCTGTTTTCTGATACTATACAGGACCACATGCCCAGGGGTGGCACCACCCACAGTGAGCTGAGCCTTCCCACATCAGTCATTAACCAAGAAAATGCCTCACAGACTTACCTGCAGGCCAGTCCTATGGAGGCATTTTCTCAGTTAAGATCTCCTCTTCCCATGTGTGTCTAGGTTTGTGCTAAATTGATTTTTTAAAAAAATCTAACTAGCACAACCAAAGCATCTGCCTGAGACACTACTGCCCTAGCCCAGACCATGGCCATCTTTCCACTGAACTGCAGCCTTCTAACTGGTTGCCAGCTTCTTCCATCACTACCATTCAGTCTTCACCCATCCAAGTGGTCATGAGAAAATACACAAGAAGTCTCGTTTCTTTCCTTCTGAAAACCTTACGGGGCTTTCTGTTCTATTTTCGGCAGAATCTGAGCTCTTTGCTTGGGTGTGCACCCCTGTGATTTGGCCTCTGCCTAACTTATCACCACCTCTCAAACCACTTTTCTTCCGTCTTTCCTACACTGGCTTTATACTAGACGCTTCTTCCCCTGGAGTGACTTGTCCCTGCCCTTCTTGATTCCATCCTCAACCTCAGACTTTCAGTGAAATGTATTTCAGCAGAGCAAACACTGTGATGTAAAGTTGTCAGATTTGCTCTTAGTTCTCTGGAGTGCTGATTGTCTCCAGAGTTGCAAACTACATGAGAGGAAGTTTGTCTCCTCTGACTCACTGATACATCACTGTTGCCTAGCACACAAATATTATTAAAACAACTAAATCAGTTTAATACTAAATGCTTGGTCTTTTACCTTTGAATCTCAGAGGTTGGAATATAACAGGTACAAACCACTAACGCAGTTGTCATTTTTCCACGTCCTTCTGTTCTTGATAAGCCCTCAATGCCAGATCATAAAACAAAGATTGCAAACCTCAGAGTGGAAATAAAGTCGCGTTACACAATTGTTTTGAAAATACCTCACCAAGTTTAGGTTTCCTTTGACACAGAGGAGCTTTGAGGGGAGTGATATAAATAATTCCATCTGTTTTTTTCTTAATTTCATTAAATTTTATTTACCTTTGTTTTGTTGTATTTAACGTTTTCATTTATTCTTTGAAATTTTTTACAATATATTTTGATCATGTTCTTTCCCCACCTCCCCCAGCTCTTCCCAGATTCTCTCCACCTCCCCACCCAACTTCATGTTTTCTCTCTCTTTAAGAAACACGCAAACAACAACCATGGAGTGCAGTTTGTGTTGGCTGACCACTCCTGGGTGTGGGTTGTATCTAGGTTGTGGTTGACATACCCATTGCCACTCCACTGGGGAAACTGCTTTCCCCTCTCCCAGCAGCTGGCAATGCAAATAGCTTCTTGGTTAGGGGTGGAATTTGTGCCCTCTTCCTACCTCTGTGGTGGAATTTGTCTGCCTGGAGTTTATGAAGGGCATGTACATGCTGTCATAGCTCCCGTGAGTTCATATGTGCGGCTGCCCTGTTGTATGTGAATGTGCATGCTGTCATAGCTCCTGTGAGTTCATATGTGCGTCTGCCCTGTTGTATGTGAATGTGCATGCTGTCATAGCTCCTGTGAGTTCATATGTGTGGCTGCCCTGTTGTACGTGAATGTGCATGCTGTCATAGCTCCTGTGAGTTCATATGTGCGGCTGCCCTGTTGTACGTGAATGTGCATGCTGTCATAGTTCCCGTGAGTTCATATGTGCGGCTGCCCTGTTGTATGTGAATGTGCATGCTGTCATAGCTCCTGTGAGTTCATATGTGCGGCTGCCCTGTTGTATGTGAATGTGCATGCTGTCATAGTTCCCGTGAGTTCATATGTGCATCTGCCCTGTTTTATGTGAATGCGCGTGCTGTCATAGCTCCTGTGAGTTCATATGTGCGGCTGCCCTGTTGTACGTGAAAAATGTTCTTTCCTTGAAGTCATCTACTACCTCTGGCTCTTAAAGTCTTTCTGCCCCCTCTTCCAAATGGATCTCAGAACCTTGAGGAGAGGGTGTGATATAAGACATCCCAATTAGGGCTGAGCATTCCAGAGTCTTACTCACTGCCTGTTGTAAGTCTCTGCGTTAATTACCATTCACTGTGAGATCCTCCCTGATGAGAGTTGAGTGACATATTGAACTTTGGGTATAGCAGTATTTTATTAGTTGTTCCATTGCTGTGTTCATTTAGCAGAATAATAATGGTAGGTTTTCCCCTAGGGCCCATGACCTATCTGGCCTCAGGTTCTTGGCCTCACTGACAGAGTCAGGTATGGGTTTCATCTTATAGAAGGAGGTGGGAGGGCTCAGATCCAAGTAAAAAGGTGGGTGATTATCCCCCTAACATTCAAGCCACTATTGAACCAGTAGGCCTAACTTGTAGGCAAGTCATTAAATTGTGGTTCACTGGGCTTGTGGGTGGGTAAGATCGATTATTACTTTTCTCCTCTGATGTTGTACATAGCACTTTTCATCACTATGAACACTAGCCAATAGGATGAAGCTTCTAGCTGGATGCCAGCTAGATTTCTCCATGTTGGGTCTTATGGCAAATTGTGGAGGGCAACCAATTGTAACACGAATTCCTAAACTGGTCTTTTAATTAAAAACCTGGAGCCAGATATTGGGGGTAAATGCTCAAAAATCAGAGAGACAAAGGAACAAGCCACTGCCATGTCTTACCTCTGGGACTCCTCAGCCTGAAAAGCTCTCCAGCCGAAAAGGGCCTTACTTCCTTTCTCCTCACGCCTTATATACCTTTCTCTGCCCAGCCGTCACTTCCTTCCTAGTGCTGGGATTAATGGTGTATGTGCTTCCCAAATACTGGGATTAAAGTTGTGAGATCTCAAGTGCTGGGATTAAAGGTGTGTGCCACTACTACCTGGCATGTATGTTTATCTAGTGGCTTGTTCTGGTTTCTGATCTTCGGGCAAATGTTATTAGAGTACACATAATCAATAGCACTGGTAATGTTTCCTGTAATGTTGCGGGGGGTGGGGGGGGTGGGCATGTGTGGGACCCCATTGGCCAACAACTCAAAAATATGTAACCCATTTCTGGTGTTAGGTTTTACTTGGTAGTATATGATGTCTGATTTGGATGTTGCACCTGCCCCCAGTTAGATGGAAACACTATTTAAACTCCTTTTGTAGATGTATACATGTCAGGATGCTTTTACAGTCATTTCTTTCAAAAGTCTTTGTGTTGTCCCTCCCCATAATCCCTTCTCTAGCCTACCTTGTCTTATGGTTTGTTTTTTAGTTGAGAAAATTTTTATTCATTTTACATACCAACCACAGATCCCCCTTACTTCCCTCTTTCCACCCCCCAGCCCCCCTTCCCAACCCACCCTCCCATTCTCTCCTCTGAAAAGGTAAGGCCTCCCATGGGGAGTCAGCAAAGCCTGGTACATTCAGTTGAGGCAGGACTAAGCCCCTCCCCCTGCATCATGGATGAACAAGGTGTCCCACCATAGGTGGTAGGCTCCAAAAAGCCAGCTCATGCACCAGGGATGGATCCTGATCCTACTGCCAGGGGCCCCTGAAGCAGATCAAGCTACACAACTGTCTCACTTATGCAGAGGCCTAGTCCAGTCCCATGCAGGCTCCAGAGCTGTTGGTCTAAAGTCTTTATGTTCCACTAGCTTGGTTTGGTTGTCTCTGTAGGTTTCCCCATCATGATCTTGATGCCCTTTGTTCATAGAATCCCCCTTCCCTCTCTTAGACTGGACTCCTGGAGCTCGGCCTGGTGCTTGACTGTGGATCTCTGCATCTGCTTCCATCAGTTACTGGATGAAGGCTCTATGATGACAGGATATTTATCTTATATTTAAAAAAAAAAAAAACATGGCCGGGCGGTGGTGGCGCACGCCTTTAATCCCAGCACTCGGGAGGCAGAGGCAGGTGGATCTTTGTGAGTTCGAGGCCAGCCTGGGCTACCAAGTGAGTTCCAGGAAAGGCGCAAAGCTACACAGAGAAACCCTGTCTCGAAAAACCAAAAAAAAAAAAAAACATTTAGAAGGAATTACCTTTTTTTAACCTTAGCATGTTTTCATTCTGTGTTTAGTTTGTAAATGGTTTTTAGGTAACAACACTCTGAAAGTAAAGGTTAATTCAGTATTTTTCCTTTTCACCCATTCTACTCTTATTTCAAAGCATTATATAAGAGCATTTCATTTTCAAACAGTAATGCTTACTAGGAACATCTGTGTTATGGTAACGCCCGCTTTACCAATACCTGTTCACCATGTCCAAGCGAGGGGCTGCAGATTAAAAAATAAGAGACAAGAGACAGCGGGTCGTTCGCCATGGCTGAATGCCGAATGCCGTTTATTGAAAAAGGGAGAAAACCTTAAATACAGGCTTACAGCACAATGGAAGATCCCCGGAGGGCAGAAGTTGGCTAGGGAATGTTCTACATTCTTGCATCTAAGCTGTTTACACCAAATGCAGGATACAGGAACAAAGAACCTCTGGTGATAGTTAGGTGAGAAGGAAACCGGCAGGGAATTTGAATAGGGAGGACTTCTGGTCAGGGTCGGCAAGCAAGGCGGCAGCCACTCAGTGGTGGGCCGGGGCCCACACATCTGGGTGCTAGTAAAGCATCCTTGTTTTGTTTTTCTTTCAGTAGGGATTGATAGACCGTCATGCTGTGGGTTTTTATCAGATAGTGAACTGAAGCAATTGCCATGACTCCAGCATGGACATTAACATACTCCCCCATCTGCAGTTGGACTTTACAGTACAGTTGTCCGTAAATAATACATGGGAATTCCGTATCATAGAATTTATAAAGCTGAAGTGGTTGCATCCCGCCTGGGACAGGAATCACTGTCCAAGATCCCGAAGCAGACGGTGCTCCTCTCAACGATTTCTTGTCAGGTCATTATCATGTAACACTGTGTCATCGGGCCTTACACTGGCCATACCTCATCTCTGTCATGTGGGTATTACACTGTCTCACATCATAAGAACAGTAAGATTTTGAGAGAAAAATGGCACATAACTTTTTAATCTGCTCTTTATATTATTGGTTATATCTTTAATTTCTTACTGTGTCAAATTTAAAATTAAATTTTGTCTGGATAAATACTGTTATATGGAGGAGGGGTGTGTGTTATTTGTGGGGTTTGGTACTGTTTAAGGATCCAGGCATCAGGCTGGGGTTCTGGAACATAACTCCTGCAGATAAGATGCAAATGACGTCTGCTGCTGTGCTCGAGTTTGGATGCCTGGCACAATGTGATTGTTGAGCATGCTTCCCCTCTGTTCTGTGCATCACAGCATCTGGTATCCATGAGCTTTCCTACCTCTATGTTGAAAACCTGGTCATACATCCCTTCCCTTGGAAAGCCTCCTCTTCTAGGTTCTCCCGTGTTCCACTATATAACATCCTTTGCCATCTGACATTATGCACTGTCTCTTATCTCTTAGTCATGGTGATATAGGCTCTCATAAAACATTCCACCCGATAGATAATGCCATAGTGGTAAGTCTACTCAGTTGTTGAAATAATAAGGATTATATTAGTCAGAATTATGGTGCATACTTGAAAAGAATTTTTAGCTGTCTTGGAGTCTCTGTTTTGGGCACTTGGACTTAAGAATGTGGCATATGCAATCTACAGATTCAATGCAGTCCCCATCAAAATCCCAACACAATTCTTCACAGACTTGGAAAGAAAAATACTCAACTTCATATGGAAAAACAAAAGACCCAGGATAGCTAAAAGAATCCTATACAATAAAGCAACCTTTGGAGGCATGACCATCTCTGACTTCAAACTCTGCTATAGAGCTATAGTAATAAAAACAGCTTGGTACTGGTATAAAAACCGACATACAGACCAATGGAATCAAATTAAAGACCCTGACATTAATCCATGCACATATGAACACCTGGTTTTTGACAAAGGAGCCAAAACTATACAATGGAAAAAAGAAAATATCTTCAACAAATGGTGCTGGCATAACTGGATGTCAATATGTAAAAGATTACAAATAGATCCATATCTGTCACCATGCACAAAACTCAAGTCCAAGTGGATCAAAGACCTGAACATAAATCCAGTTACACTAAACTTAATAGAAAAGAAAGTAGGAAGCACTCTTGAATGCATTGGCACTGGAGACCATTTCCTAAATAAAACACCAACAGCACAGACCCTGAGCACAACAATTAATAAATGGGACCTCTCGAAACTGAGAAGCTTTTGCAGGGCAAAAGACACAGTCAATAAGACAAAAAGACAGCCAACAGAATGGGAAAAGATCTTCACCAACCCCACATCTGACAGAGGATTGATCTCCACAGTATATAAAGAACTCAAGAAACTAGACATCAAAATATTGAACAGTCCAATTAAAAGATGGGCTAAAGAGCTAAACAGAGAATTCACAAAACAAGAATCACAAATGGCTGAAAGACATTTAAAGAAATGCTCAACATCCTTAATCATCAGGGAAATGCAAATCAAAACGACTCTGAGATATCACCTTACACCTATCAGAATGGCTACAATCAAAAACATCAATGACAATCAATGTTGGAGAGGATGTGGAGCAAAGGGAACACTCCTCCACTGTTGGTGGGAATGTAAACTTGTACAACCACTGTGGAAATCAGTATGGCGGTTTCTCAGAAAATTAGGAATCGAACTACCTCAAGACCCAGCCATCCCACTCTTGGGCATATACCCAAGGAATGCTGATTCATACCATAAAGATACATGCTCAGCTATGTTCATAGCAGCACTATTTGTAATAGTCAGAACCTGGAAACAACCTAGATGCCCATCAATGGAAGAATGGATGAAAAAATGTACATATACACAATGGAGTACTACTCAGCAGAGAAAAACAATGAAAGCATGAAATTTGCAGGCAAATGGATGGAACTAGAAAAAAATCATCCTGAGTGAGGTAACCCAAACCCAGAAAGACAGTCATGGTATGTACTCACTCATAAGTGGATTCTAGATATAAAATAAAGAACAATCAGACCATAACCCATAGAACCATAGAGGCTATATATATAGCATGGAGGTCCCTAGGATGACTGTGGCTTATAATAAAATTCGGTTTTACTCAATTATTGAAAAAAAAATAGCCAAATGAATGGAAACACATGAACTATGAACCAAAGGCTGAGGGGCCCCCAGCTGGATCAGGCCCTCTAAATAGGTGAGACAGTTGATTGGCTTGATCAGTTTGGGAGGCAACTAGGCAGTGGGACCAAGTCCTGTGCTCATTGCATGAGTTGGCTATTTGAAACCTAGAGCTTATGCAGGGACGCTTGGCTCAGTCTGGGAGGAAGGGACTGGACCTGCCTGGACTGAGTCTACCAGGTTGATCGCAGTCCTCGGGGGAGGCTTTGCCCTGGAGGAGGTGGGAATGGGGGGCAGGCTGGGGGTAAGGGGAGGGGGTGTGAGGGGGGAAAATAGGGGAACCCGTGGCTGATATGTAGAACTGAATGGTATTGTAAAATAAAATAAATAAAAAAAATTTTAAAAAAAGATTGTGGCATATGCATATTCCTTGAAGGCATAAACGTGAGAGCTTTTCTTTTAATCACTTCATAACTCCTTGGGATTCTTTGCATAATATTAAGTAGAATTAAATTTCTCCTTAGTCCTCCATATAGTGTTTGCAGGATCTAGTTCTTAAAAAAAAAAAAAAAGCCTCCTCTTAGCCCACCCTTGTCCTCAGTACCGATCACTGTGACTGACAGTTTTTAAGTGTGTGTCTGTTCTAGACTGATCTTGAGGTTAGGCGCCATGTTTTATCTAGCTCTGGGTTTGTTACCTGGCACATTTGCTGGCTGTGTAAGTGAGCATGGAATGGAATGGACAGTTGTTGGGAGGACAGCTGACTGTCTTTGTAAGGTGGGTACAGTGATTCTGGTATTGCACTACCAAAGATCCCTTTACTTTTTCTTGTCTCTCAAGTGGACTTTAATTGTGGAAAGATTCTGTTGTACTATATTAAGTAAAAGGTAATTTTCCTAATAATCAGTAAAATTCCTAGTTTTTGATGAGCTTGAGATAAGACTTGGCTGCTACCATGATGGTTGATATTTAGCCAAGTGCAAGAATTTTTCAGGAAAGTTTTATCACTCATCAGTATGAAGGTTCATTGAATTTGGAATCCAGAGAATGCTTCCTCCATTACCATTTCCTCTGCTGGCTGTCAGGGCACCAGAGACCACAGATTGGGAAGCAGAAGTCAGTAATTTCCTGGGACCAGCGCCTTTCTATCTTCAGCTTGACTGTTTTGAGGCCACTGCAATCTCCACTTTTTGGGGTTCATTGGCACTGATAAGCAGGGTTGGGCTCATAGTTCATTTGGTAAAATGCTTATCTGAGTATAGTTCCCAGAACCCATACTTGAAAAGCTGACATGTTGGTACATGCTTATCAATTCTAGTGCAGGAGAGGCAGAAATAGGTGGGTCCCTGGGGCTCAGTTCACTGGCAGGCCCACCTAGTCTACTTGGCAGGCAAGTTCTAGGTCAGTGAGAGACTGTCCCCAAAATAAGATGGTCATTGCCTGAGGAACAACACCTGAGGCTGTTGTCTGGCCTACACTAACACACATGTACATGTGTGCTTGTCCACGTGAACATGCGTGTAACCCTGCCCACACCCCAGAAAAGTAAAAAACTGATAACTGTGTTATCCCCAAGTTGACAGGTGGTTGTTATTTGGATGGTAGCAAATGAAACAGGTATGAGCCAGTTTAAGATGCTAACTAATACCTAATGATTTAAGTTTTTTAATGCAATGAAGTGTGTTTTCAGAATTATAACCAAGAGAAGTATGCCCTACAAAGAGAAGTTGAGCTCAGGAGTCGGATGTTGGAAAGTTTGAGCTGTGAATGTGAAACTGTGAAACAACAGCAGAAGACGCAGCTGGAGCAGCTGGAAATGCAGCTGAACAGAAGCCACAGGCGGGAAGTGAGCGGCCTGAAAAACAAGGTTTGGATCTGTGTCCGCAAAACAGCCTGTGTTGTTTAGATGCCTGTGAGCATGGGGGCGGGGGCTGCTCAAGGACTAGCTATGCACAAAGGCCAGAGATCAGTTTCCTCTAGCTTCATGTTCTGAGTGGAAACACTGGGAAATAAGCTACGAAAGGAATTTGTGTACGTACTAGCCTTCTAATGACATGAGATTAATTATTTAATTATTTAAATTGGGTATTGAATATTTGTTTTTGGAATATTTGTAATATTGGTGATCAGTATGGCCTCCTTATAGCATGTGGTTGGTTCACCTTACAAGAGAACTAACTAGTCCTGTAGCAGTTCCTGCAGTTAGTAATGTGCTGCTACTCCGCATACAAACCAGTACTGTCTGGTGAGTTAATGTGCTTTAGAGGCGAAACAAGTGTTTATGAAAGAAAAAATTAGGGAAGATCCAGTTTCCGAACAAAGTTTGTGAAGGATGTCATCTTATCTCCATGGTGACGGAACAGGATGCTAATGGCTGCCTGGCAAACTGAGGACACTGAACGGAATACGAGCTAGAAACTGTCAGCTGCTATTTCAACTGCGGCTGTCGGGCAGTAAGTCCCGGGACTGAACTTGTGCCATGATCTGCTGATTCCTCATGTGCTGGCTCCGCTGTAAACAGTGGGCAGCTGTTCAGTGAGCGCCCTTCACTCTCAGAACCCCTAGCTGCCCTGGACCTCCAGTTTCCTCCAAGAAGTCTAGAGCTCTGCTTATCCTTCTCTTCATGTGCAGTTTGTGCCCTGTTTTGGAGGGGGTTTGTTGTTGTTGTTGTTGTTAGTTTTTCAGATCCTACTCTATGAAAACTTGATAAGATTTCTTTAATGCCCTATTTTCTCAGAAGTCTGTTTTTTAATTTTTAGTATTTTTATAGTGTTTTTTAATAGTTTTCCATGTCTGTTTCCACCTATAATTTTTATTAAACTACAACATAATTTTCCATTTGAATAATGGTATCGGTGAAATCATATTTAAGTAAATAATGCTTTTGTATAATACAGAATCATCTTGCCTGTAACTCTGACAGGTAGTAATCCTGTTTGCAGCTAATCTGATTAGAGACATGGGTAACTGGAAATGATGTATTCTTGTCTTTCATTCCTGCATGGATTTAGCGGACGCCCTAATTACCTAAGCAGATATGATAGAGGAAATATTTGGGACTAGGTAAAGCAAAGATAATTATAAAGATGGCCTTTTTATTGAAGAAAGAGTAAATATTAAAAAATGGTGTTGCTGATATTCTCAAACCATTTGTTTTAAAATTCTCAAGGTTTACTCATTATCTTTGTCTTATTTCTCACGTTGAATCTGTCACTGAATTCCAAGAGTTGACCTATAAGCTCTCTCGGTAGCTCCTGTCCCTGTAGTCCAGACCATCATCACACTGCTGTGGTCTTCTGATCAGGTTACCCGCTTGTGCCGTTGTTACCCATGTCTCTTCTTAAGGGCTGGGGATGAGGACTGCTTCCCGTTCTTTACAGCTGCCTGGTGGTTGGTTATACCACCTTCAGTTGCCTCGAAACAAACCAGGTCTACTTGGGTGACTAGTGTGGGTTATTCCTGAATTTCTAGAACAGTATAGGTCACTGTTTAAAAGACGCTTAGTGGGTGGGGATGTAACTTGGTGAGAGATGTTTAACTTGCAAACCCAAGACCCTGTGTTCAGTTCCCAGCACTGCAGTGGGGAGGGAGAGGTGCTTTGCTCATGTCACTGAGATCCAGTGAGTTTCCGTAGAGTAGCATCTGGAAAATCAGGTATAGACTCTAAATACAGTTTTCAGGATGGAAAGGCAAAGGAAGCTCAAGGAGCTCTGAGTTCAAAGGTTGTGCCTCTTTCTCTTCTCCTGATTTAGTTAGAGAAACTGAAAGTGGAACTAGATGAAGCAAGATTAAGTGAAAAGCAGCTGAAGCAGAAGCTGGATCACCAAGAGGAAGTTCTCGCTCGCAAATTGGAAGAGCTCGGGCTAATGTCTGAGCAGCGCATGCTCAATAGCATGTCTTCGGAGGTGCTGGCTCTTCAGATTGAGCTAACTCAAATGGAAGGTGTGATAGTGAGCTTGGCAAAATCTAGTTTACGTCTCCTTTATTCTCTTTCTTTTAAAAATATTTGTGGGGTGGGGGAGGGCTTCCTTTCATACCCCTCCTCAGATTTGTAGTATTACTTTCTTGAACAGAAGAGAGCAATGGGGCTCCCTCCCGAGGAGACCGCATGGAAACACCCCGTTCCCCAAAATGAATAAATGCTGATTCAGCACAGTGGTGTCCACTTGAAAGACAGCCTCCGCTGCTCCCAGGTTCTAAGAGAGAATGACAGTGAGCAAGCTCTTCCATATCCAAGCAATGGGAAAACCTCAAATGACTTCTCAAAGTCCCAAGACAGCTGGACCTGGGAGGATGTTTTAATTCATTCTCTTCAGAACCGAATCCACTTTGATCAATTTTGAGGGGAAGAGCTAGAGAGATCTCGAAGCTAAATTATGTATCGGCTCTGCTCCATCTTTTCTGAGTCACACGAGCCTCTGCTCAGCATTAGCTGAGAGCATTTATCCCCGTTGGCACCGCTGTCTGGCCAGCATGGCCATGCAATGTTATGAGTCATGTCTAGCTGGGAGTTAATTTCCTAATGAATGTCCAAATGGGTGATCCTTGGCTCTCTCCTGTTTGTATTTGGATGAGATGCAAGGTGTGCCTCCAATTCTGGTGCTTAAATAAGAGTGAAGACGTAATCTCCTTCGTTTGCCCTTGATGTCCTTCTGAAGTCTGGTATGTTGTGATGGGACCTAGCAAGATGACTGTTGGCCTTCTCTGAACCTCCAGCTCTTCTGACCTTTCTTCTGAGCATGGATGATTGACACGCTCTAACCAGCATTAAGTGCAAGAGGAACTTCAAGTTACAACCTGCCAACCGGCTCCTCCTCCCAGCCCAATCCATACACTGCTCCGAGGAGCAAAAAAGTTTACAGTAGAGGTTCAGAGAGCAGGCAGGGAGCTGTGTTAGCTTGTATTAACACCGATTTCGAGAAAACTAGCTAGCTCCCTCTTCATAGTCTCTTTTAAATCTGAAAAATGGGACTACTAACAGAACCTGCTTTTCAGGATTGGGGGTGGTGAGGGTACCACGGCTGAAGATAGCTGATGCTTGTGAGTTTCCTGTCAGTGCTGTTGGCATCTCCGGTGACAGGCAGAGTGACAGGTGCTGTTGACACAGATCAATACCAAAGAAGTGAAAGCCTGTGGCCTGAAGCCAAGCAGCTGAAGAGCAAGCAGTGGGCAGCAATCACTATATCTCGATTGTTTGACCCCAACAACCATTTTCACATATTTGTTGAATGACATAGGAATACCTCCGTGTGTGTTTGTCATTGTTCTGTTTTCTGTGGCTTGATTTATTTCACATGAAATACACTATTTTTCCACGTTTTATTTTGTTCATGGAGATATTTTACTAGACATGCCAAAACTACATACTATCTCTGTGTGTGCATGTTTTCATGTACGCAGGTGCACATGTGTGCAGATGCAGACAGAGGTGAGAGGACAGCCTGAAGTGTCTTTCTTCAGGCTCCATCCACTGGTTCTCATTTATTTGTGTTGCACAGGGTCTTTCACTGGCCGAGAACTCACCAAGTTGTCTGGGCTGGCCAGCCAGTGAGCGCTAGGGATCTGCTTGTTTCTCCAGCGCTGGGATTTCAAGCATCTGCCACCATACCTGCTTTTGTTCTGTGGCTTCAGAGACTCTAACTCAGGTCCCCTTGCTTGGAAAGAACATTTTCCTGACTGAGCCATCTCACCAGCCCCCAAACGATACACTTTTAAACTCCACTCCCTAGTTTTCCATTACTGATCAGTTAGCCATTTCCTTTTCCTAGAGGTTTTAGCTTTTAATCAACCCTTTGCTGCAGAAGACACCCTAAAGGCCTCTACAGTGAGTGTCACCTCCGGTTCTTGCCTTACAGAATCCTTGAGCTCGATCTGATTGTCAGAGATGAAGATGGAAACATACTGGACCCTGATAACACCAGCATCATCAGCTTGTTCCATGCTCATGAGGAGGCTACTGAAAAGATCACAGAGCGCATCAAAGTAGAAATGGTGAGCTTTGTTCTGGAGGCTTTGCCCAAGCAAAGCTGGCATTTAGCACATCCTAAACTTAAAATAGGCCAGTGGACTGCACTGTGTCATTCAAAGGGCCATCTGTCCTACAACCTGAGATGATCGGTAATAATGCAGGCTTTATTAAGTTTGTGTACTTGGATCTGTAAGTCATTAGGCATGCATCCCACAAGTAGTTAAATGCCAGGCATGTTTCCCAGTCTCGGAGCTTTTAGGTTCTAGAGTAAAGAAGAGAAGAAAGGTAGCAAAATGTAAATTAATTAGTTAAAAAATTGCAGCTAACAATAAAATACAATAAAGTAGACACTGTGAGTCAGGGGTTGCTCTAAGAGGTTTGGGCAGGAAAGGTCTCTTGGAGGAGTGAAAGAATAATGTGGAAGCCACCAGTACTGAGGCTCTTGGTGACGGTTGCCTTTGTAGTTCCTGTTCAAATACTCAAATTTTTTATTTTCTGAATTGCCTCAGTTCGGATTTTATCGATTCTACTTTCGTTATTGGTTCTTGAACAGTTTTATACATTTCCTTACACTCTTTGTGTTTTCTTGTTTTTTTTAAAGGAGTTTATTCATATCTTTACATGGTGTGTGCATTTTCCTTGATTTCTTTTTTTTTTTTCCTTCTTATCTTTATTTATTTTATGGATGAGTGCTCTAACTGCACGTATGCATTTATGCCAGAAGAGGGCGTCAGATCTCCCTAGAGATGGCTGTGAGCCACCATGTGGTTGCTGCAAACTGAACTCAGAACATCTGGACGAGCAGCCACTGTTCTTAACCGCTGAGCCATCTCTCCAGCCCCTTCCTTGAATTCTTTTTTTTTTTTTTAATTTTCTTTAATATATATTTTATTTTACAATACCATTCAGTTCTACATATCAGCCACGGGTTCCCCTATTCTCCCCCCTCACACCCCCTCCCCTTACCCCTAGGTTACCCCCCATGCCCACCTCCTCCAGGACAAATCCTCCCCGAGGACTGCGATCAACCTGGTAGACTCAGTCCAGGCAGGTCCAGTCCCTTCCTCCCAGACTGAGCCAAGTGTCCCTGCATAAGCTGCAGGTTTCAAACAGCCAACTCATGCAATGAGCACAGGACTTGGTCCCACTGCCTAGTTGCCTCCCAAACTGATCAAGTCAATCAATTGTCACACCTATTCAGAGGGCCTGATCCAGCTGGGGGCCCCTCAACCTTTGGTTCATAGTTCATGTGTTTCCATTCATTTGGCTATTTTTTTTCAATAATTGAGTAAAACTGAAATTTATTATAAGCCACAGTCGTCCTAGGGGCCTCCATGCTATATATATAGCCTCCATGGTTCTATGGGTTATGGTCTGATTGTTCTTTATTTTATATCTAGAATCCACTTATGAGTGAGTACATACCATGACTGTCTTTCTGGGTTTGGGTTACCTCACTCAGGACGATTTTTTCTAGTTCCATCCATTTGCCTGCAAATTTCATGTTTTCATTGTTTTTCTCTGCTGAGTAGTACTCCATTGTGTATATGTATCACATTTTTTTCATCCATTCTTCCGTTGACGGGCATCTAGGTTGTTTCCAGGTTCTGACTATTACAAATAGTGCTGCTATGAACATAGCTGAGCATGTATCTTTATGGTATGAATCAGCATTCCTTGGGTATATGCCCAAGAGTGGGATGGCTGGATCTTGAGGTAGTTCGATGCCTAATTTTCTGAGAAACCGCCATACTGATTTCCACAGTGGTTGTACAAGTTTACATTCCCACCAACAGTGGAGGAGTGTTCCCTTTGCTCCACATCCTCTCCAACATTAACTGTCATTGGTGTTTTTGATCATAGCCATTCTAACAGGTGTAAGGTGGTATCTCAGAGTCGTTTTGATTTGCATTTCTCTGATGATTACCTTCCTTGAATTCTTAATGAGATTTTTCTCATTTCTTTCTTAAGGGTGTCTATGATCTTCATACATGTTGTAGTAAGGTCTTTTCGATGTGCTTCTGGTAGGTTGGAATATTGAGTGCCTGCTGTGTTACAGTGATTGGGTTCCAGTGGAGACATTGTCCTGGCTGTTAGTGACTGTGTTTTTATGCCGATGTCCAGGCATGTGGGATTGGGAAGATTACAGGTCTGTGTGATGATATCTGCTTGTGTCTCTGTTGGGTGAGGTGTTTGTTCCTTGGTTCCTGATCCTCCCTGATCAGTGTGGTGGCTGTGTGCTGTATGTTAGGAAATTTTCTGTGGCCTGATTTCCTTTTCCTGCTAGAGTGATGTGTTTCCAGGTTATGCTTGCTAGTGTTGGAAACTGGGATAAACAGGTTAGTTGGGGGAAGAAAGGCTGGAGGGGAGCTTTGTAATCTGTTGGGAATGGGATGAGAGAGGAAAGGGAGATAACACACTGCAGTAGACTTAGGTGGGCATGAGACTGGGCAGAATTGGATCTGAGAATCAGAAGTAGAGAGGTGGAACGGACATCAACTTACTTGTTACCCTGGGAGGAGGGGCCTTTGTGTTAGACAAAATAAACATCTCAAGATCAGCCAAGGTTGTAGATAACCTTATATTTATTAAACACTATAAACACAATGATAGGGCAAGACATGTGCAATGAGACTGAGAAAAAGGCTTTTAGATCTGTGTTATAAGAGCTGTTGCTGCTCTTGCTGCTCTTGCTGCTCCTGTTGATGTTGTTCTGGCTGAAGCGATTCTTTTAGTTCCTGCTGTTGTTCCTGTTGGTTGCTGCTGCTGTTATTGCTATAGCTGATTTGTTGCTGATTCTGTTGTTGTTGATATTACTGTTGCTGCTCTTCAGGATCAGGGATGAGCCCAGGCCCACATCTCTTCTTCTTGGGCCCAGGCCTCTTCAGAATCAGGGATGGGCCCAGGCCCACATCTCTTCTTCTTGGGCCCAGGCCTCTTCAGATTCAGGGGAAGGGCCCTGGCCCAAATCTCTTCTTGTTGGGCCCAGGCCTCTTCAGGGTCTGGGATAGACCCAGGCCCACATCTCTTCTTGTTGGGCCCAGGCCTCTTCAGGGTCAGGGGTAGGCCCAGGCCGACATCTCTACTTGTTGGTCCCGGGCCTCTTCAGGGACAGAGGTAGGCCTAGGCCTCCATATCTTCTTTTTCGGACCAGGCCTCTTCAGGGTCAGGGATAGGCCCAGGCCCACATCTCTTCTTGTTCAGCCCAGCCCTCCATCGCTAGTTGGTCCCAGGTCTTATCAGGGTCAGGGGTAGGCCCAGACCCACATCTCTTCTTTTTTGGGCCCAGGCCTCCATCTCTCTAGTTGGGCCCAGGCCTCTTCAGGGTCAGGGGTAGGCCCAGGCCCACTTCTCTTCTTGTTCGGCCCAGGCCTCCATCTCTCTAGTTAGACCCAGGTCTCTACAAAATCAGGGATAGGCCCAGGCCTCCATCTCTGTAGTTGGCCCCAGGCCTCTTCAAGGTCAGGGGGAGGCCCAGGACCACATCGCTTTTTGTTGGGCCCAGGCCTCTTCAGGGTAAGAGTTAGGCCCAGGCCCACATCTCTTCTTGTTTGTCCAAGGGCTCTTGAGTATGATGGGTAGGCCTAGGTTTCCATCTCTCTAGTTTTGCCCAGGCCTCTTCAGGGTCACGGGCAGACCCAGGCCCACATCCCTTTTTGTGGGGCCCAGGCCTCTTCAAGGTCAGGGGGAGGCCCAGGACCACATCACTTCTTTTTGGGCCCAGGCCTCTTCAGAATCAGGTATAGGCCCAGGCCCACATCGCTTTTTGTTGGGCCCAGGCCTCTTCAGGGTAAGGGTTAGGCCCAGGCCTACATCTCTTCTTGTTTGGCACCGGTTTCTTGAGTGTCAGGGATAGTCCCGGGTCCACATCTCTTCTTGTTAGGGCCCAGACCTCTTCAAGGTCAGAGTTAGGCCCAGGCCCACATCTCTTCTTATTGGGCCCAGGCCTCTTCAGGGTGAGGGGTAGGCCCAGACCCACATTTCCTCTTTTAGGGCCCAGGCCTCTTCAGAATCAGGGATAGGCCCGGGCCAATATCTCTTCTTGTTGGGCCCAGGCCTCTTCAGAATCAGGGATAGGCCCAGGCCCACATCTCTTCTTGCTGGGCCAAGGCCTCTTCAGGGTCAGGCGTAGGCCCAGGCCCACATCACTTCTTGTTTGGCCCAGGCCTCTTCGGGGTCAGGGGTAGGCCCAGGCCCACATCTCTTCTTGTTGGGCCCAGGCCTCTTCAGAATCAGGGATAGGCCCAGGCCCACATCTCTTCTTGCTGGGCCAAGGCCTCTTCAGGGTCTGGGGTAGGCCCGGGGCCACATCTCTTCTTGTTGGGCCCAGGCCTCTTCAAAATCAGAAAATGGCCCAGGCCCACATCTCTTCTTGTTCAGCCCAGGCCTCCATCTCTCTAGTTGGGCCCAGGCCTCTTCAAGGTCAGGGTTAGGCCCAGGCCCACATCTATTCTTGTTGGGCCCAGGCCTCTTCAGAATCAGGGATAGGCACAGGCCCACATCTCTTCTTGTTGGGCCCAGGCCTCCATCTCTCTAGCTGGGCCCAGGCTTCTTGAGTGTCAGGAGTTGGCCCAGGCCCACATCTGTTCTTGTTCGGCCCAGGCCTCCATATCTTCAGTTGGACCCAGGCCTCTTCAGGGTCAGGGATAGGCCCAGGCCCACATCTCTTCTTGTTGGGGCCCAGGCCTCTACAGAAGCAGGTATCGGCCCAGACCCACATCTCTTCTTTTTGGGCCCGGCCTCCATCTCTCTAGTTGGGCCCAGGCCTCTTCAGGGTCAGGGGAAGGCCCAGGCCCACTTCTCTTCTTGTTCGGCCCAGGCCTCCATCTCTCTAGTTAGCCCCAGGTCTCTACAGAATCAGGGATAGGCACAGGCCTCCATCTCTGTAGTTGGGCCCAGGACTCAGTAGGGTCAGGGGGAGACCAAGGTCCACATCTCTTCTTGTTGGGCCCAGGCCTCTTCAGAATCAGGGATAGGCCCAGGCCCACATCTCTTCTTGTTTGGCCCAGGCTTCTTGAGTGTAAGGGGTAGGCCCAAGCCCACATCTATTCTTGTTAGGGCCCAGGCTTCTTCAGGGTCAGAGTTAGGCCCAGGCCCACATCTCTTCTTGTTTGAACCCACCTCTTGGTTGTCAGGTACCAAGGCGCCACATTCTCCTTTTGTTGGGCCCAGCCTTTCAGGATAATATGCGGAGCCCAGACGCCAAGCAGTGTGCGTTTCTTTTTGGGCCCAGGCCTCTTCAGATTCAGGGATAGGCCCAGGTCCAAATCTCTTCTTCCGTTTGCCCAGCCTTCTTTGAGTGTCAGGTAGCCCAGGACCCACATCTCTTTAAATAAAGCAAGGTTCTTCAGGGTAGGATTTAGGCCAGGCCACTGTCTCTTCTGTTAGGCCCAGCCTCCCTTGCAAAATCAGGATGATGCCCAGCCCACTCTTCTTCTTGTGGAACCCAGCCCCACCTCCCCAAGGTCATTTGGAGCCCCAGCCCACATCTCTTCTTGTTGGCCCAGACCTCTTATTGGTTCTGGGGTAGGCTAGCCCACATCTCTCTTGATGGCCAGGCCTCTTCAGAATTCAGGGAATAGGCCAGGCCCCCACAATCTTTTCTTGTGGCCAAGGCCTCTCAGGTTCAGATTAGGCCCAGGACTCACACCTCCTTCTTTTCAGCCCCAGCCCCATCCTCGTTGGGGGCCCAGGCCTCTTTCAGCGTCAGGTTAAAGCCATGCCCCACACTATTTGCTTGTTTGGGCCCCAGGACTCTTCAGATATCAGATCTGGCCCAGCTCACCATCTCCTCCCTCTTGGCCAACCTCTTCAGGGTCATGGGAGGCCCAGGGTCCACATCTCTTCTTAGTTGGGGCCCAAGGCCTCTTCAAGGACAGCGATGGGCCCCATGCCCACACTCCTCTCTTGGTGCCACCCAGCCCTCTTCAGGGTCTGGCGGTAGTGCAGGCCCACATCCTCTCTTCCGTTGTTGATCCTGAGCTCTTCAGGCGCGAGTAGCCCAGGCCCACATCTCTTATTGTTCTTTCCTGCCTGCATCTCTCTAGTTGGACCCTGCCCTCTTCAGGGTCTAGGTAGCCCAGGCCCACATCTTCTTCTTGTGCCCTGCCTCTCAGGTCAGGGCCGAGGCACAGCCCACATCTCTTCTTGTTGGGCCCCAGGCACTCTTCCATCAGCGCGATGAGGACCAGGCCCCCACAATCTCCTGTTTGTGGGCCCATGCCTCCCTTCAGGGACGTCCGGGGCTAGGCCCCTGCCCCACATCTTCTCCACTGTTGTGAGAAACAAACCCCGCTGGTTCAGAAATCAGGGTATAGGATAACCAAGCAAAAACAAATCACACAATTCTGTTTTGGCCTCAGGCCTACGTCTAACCAAAGCGCACAAGACAGTGAATAACCGTCAACACAAGAAACACACACATCATATCATTCCTTGTATTTGTTCCAATCGCCTGGCCTGTTATCCTCTCTTTTGGTTGGGCCAGCCTCTGCGGACCTGACTAGGTTACATTGCAGGTAGGCCCAGCGCTGACACACATCTTTCTTGGTTGCACCCGACTTCTTCAGATTCACACCGAAGCCAGTTTTAGGCCCAAGGCCCACATCTCTTCCGCTTGCCAGGCCTATTTCATTTTTCAAATTCAGGGCAGCCCAGAGGCCCACACCTCTTCTGTGGCCCAGCTCTTGCAGGAAGGCGACGGACTGTACCCGGTCCACATCGGTCATTCTAGTTGGCCATGAGCGACAAGCATCTTTATAAAAGAAGAATTCCAGGATTAATGCAGCGCTCCAGGCCCAATCTCATTCATGTTTTTTGGTCACCAGCTACATCAGGAAACTTATACTCAATAGGGCTCCTGGCACTCCAACATGAATAGCTGCACAATGTCTGCGCAATCTACTTGTCTTCTTTGGCTCTTATCGTGTGAGCCCTGCTTTCTCACAAGAACCAAAACTCCCAGTCACTGCTCGTCCATAGTCCCGGGGAAACCCAGACATAAAATACTCTGCGGATTGCTAGCCCCAGCCCGGCATCTCTTACTCTGCTTGGCAACCCAGCCTAATTCGAAGCAGATGTCTAATCTATTTAGGTTTAATCACTTCAAGATTGGAGATTTGCATACCTCTACTACC